>NW_022196090.1:155000-190764 GCF_008641045.1 Pistacia vera
AAAGTCTTAAGTCTATGGCCATTCACCTGTGAACGCTTGGAAGTGCTAAACTTTGAATTTCAACCACCATGAGGAAAACATATAACAACAAAAAGGTCCAATCCAACGGAACGCAACTACCGGAAACAAACGAAGCCGTGAATGGTATAGAAGGACTTTTGACCAACTTTAAACTCTTCCCAGAACATCTGTCATGAAAAACTTTCGTCTTTTCCGTAATCCTTGCACCTCATAGGCATCATTGCGAATTTCGTCTAACTCTTGTAGTGTGCAACTTCCTATGTCTCACCTTTCATCCACTTCAGTGAAACCTTGAAGCCCAAAAAACCTTGTGTTCTATCAACGGGAGGGTTGCATGGTTTCCTAAACACCAACCGAAAGGTCATACCAAGGGGGGGTCTTATATGCAGTCCTATAGCCCACAAGGCATCATCCAGCGCAAACTCCATCTTTTCTACTTGGATTGATCGTCTTTTCAATGATGGACTTGATCTCTCGATTTGATACTTCCGCTTGCCCACTAGTTGCGGATGATAGGCAGTTGACACTTGTGGGTCACATGATACTTTCCTCAGCAAAGTCTCCATAGTTCAATTGCAAAAGTGAGTCGCACTCATCATTAGGCTCTGGAATTCAAACCTAGAGAATATGTTAGACTTGATAAAATCTGTAACAACTTTAGAATCATCAGCCCTGGTACTTTAGCTTCCACCCATTTGAGACAATCACACAAGCAAAATATAAACTAGTCGAAAGATACAGGAACGTCCCATAAATTAATGCCCCAACATAAAAAATTTCGCAAAAAGTAGTGGGTTGGTGGCATCTCATTCCTTTATATATAACTTGTCTTTTGCACATGACGCATGACTTACAAAAAGAATATGAATCTCGCAATAAAGATGGCCAATAGAAACCACATTCTAGCACTTTTCTCCGTCCTCTTTGCTCCAAAGTGACCTCTACAAGCAAAAGAATGACAAAAGTGTGAGAATGGAAATATTCATTTTCATGAATGCACCTTCTTATCACTTGATTTGCACAATGCTTCCATAAGTATGGGTCATCCCACACATAGTATTTGGCATCACTCTTGATCTTATCTTTTGAGTCTTAGCAACAACCAAGAGGTAAGATATTAATACAAATAATTTACAATATTTGCATACTAAGGTAATGTCACACTCGTGGAGAACAATTGCTTGTTAGGAATGTTTCTTGCAAATGAAGTTCATCTCCATATGACCTAAACGACTCAAATGATTTGCGATACGATTTTATGTCCCCTTTTGTCGTTGATCTCCAAACAAATCACTCAAGAGAAGTATCTGTCTTATTACTTGGTTTTTCCTCTTTCTTCAAATCAAATAACGAAGAGCTGCATGATCAAAGTAAACAATGATTTTAATACCAAGCAAATAAGATCAAAACTTTTCTAAAGCAAAACACCAGCTAAAAGTTCTTTCTCACTATAGGTAATTTCTCTAGGCATCATCAAAGTCCTCTAAGCATAGTAAATGGCATGAGATGCTTTTCCAATCCTTTGACCCAAAACAGTGCCTACTACATAATCACTTGCATTGCACTTATCTCGAAAGACACGTTCTAGTCAGGGGGCTGGATAACTAGAGTAAAGTCAACAGTTCCTTCAGCTTATCAAACGCCTTTTTACATGCCTCATCAAGCTCAAAAGGCACATCCTTTTGTAGCAACTTGCATAGGGGTATGCTATTTTGGAGAAGTCCTTGATAAATCTTTGGTAAAACCCCATATCCAAGAAAAGAACAAACTTCCCACATACTAGTGGGATAAGGTAAAGATTGAATAATATCATATTTGCTTTTATCTACCTCAATTCCCCTAGATGAAACAACATGACCAAAACTATACCTGGTCAACCATAAAATGACATTTTTCAGAATTAACACAAGGTTAGTTTTATGCATCTTTGAAGAACAAGGTAAGTTATGCAAACAATTATCAAAGGAGTCCTATAAACTGTGAAATCATCCATAAGACTTCTATGATATGCTCAATAAATGAAATATGCTAACCATACACATTGGAAAGTGGCTAGGGCATTGCAAAGGCCAAAGGGCATGCGACGATATGCAAAAGTTTCGAATGGCATGTAAAGTTGTCTTTCTTGATCCTCCGGAGCATTGCATATGAAAAATACCTATAAAACCATCAAGGAAACAATAGTAAGAATGACCAGCTAATCTTTCAACATTTTCAATAAAAGGTAAAGGGAAATGGTCCTTGTGGGTCTTACATTTAATTTTCTATAATCTATACAAACCCGCCACCCATTCTGAACACGTAGGAACTAACTCATCATTCGATTTTCACAACTGTCATTCCAGTCTTTTTAGGAACCACTTGAACTGGGCTAACCCAATTGCTATCTGAAATAGGATAAATCACTCTAACTCAGAAAGTTTGAGGATCTCTTCTTCATACATCCATCATGGGCGGTTTCAATCTTCTTTGTGGTTGACGAAAAGGTTTTTCTCCTTCTTCAAGTAAGATACGATGCATGCATGTAGACGGGCTAATTCCTTTAATATCTGCAATTGTCCAACCAATAGCCGTCTTATGCTCCTTAAGGACCTCACAAGCTTTTTCTTTTGAGCACTAAGTTTACTAGAGATGATCACTGGTAATGTTCCTCCGCTCGCTCCAAGGAACACGTACTTGAGGTAACTAGGAGAGGCTTCAAATTTGGAATGGCCCTTGCAAATAGAGGGTAAAGGCCTCTCATTAGAAATTGGTGTCACACATATAAGAACGTTACTACTGGCTGTAGCTTTGGAAACTTCCTTCAATTCTGTAAACAAACTGAATCAAGATTCATCATTGAAAAACAAGCAAAAGATGGAGAAATCTTCTCTTATTGAAGCTCAAATCTTCAATACTCTTCTCCTTCCAAGAGCCGCCTTCCAAATGATGAACCAAGACCATTTTCCCTTCCTTTTCGTGCTAATTTATACCTCTGTCACTTAAGGACGAAGCCCTAGCAAGCCAAAACGCATCGTTTTATTTTTCACATCTGACACAGTTTCGCCGCGGTGAATATTTTTCTTTGCCGCGGCAAGGATCTTTCGGGCCAAATTTGAGCATGATAGATTCTGAATATGGAAACGTGGTAAACATATGAATTGTATCCATTTCAATTATCATTCTACTTGTTCAAGAATCAGCCAGATCAGAGGTCTAAATCGCAAGTTATTGCCAAACTACTGAAGCACAGCCAAAGACGTTTTTCTTCAGTTCCCAACATACTGTTCACAACTTCAAGCCAAGTTTTCACCCTCGTCCAGTCTGAATTAGGAAAAACCCAAAACATGAAAGTTGTAGGTCTGCTTCTTAGCTTTCCAAATCTTCTAAATTCAGGTCATTCCTAGTTTTCAAGCTCAAGTTACGCAATTTACACTCAAAACTGTCATTTATGCTCAAAATCGTCGTTTAGGACTGCAAAGAAAAATTAATATAATTAGGTAGCAATTATGGCCCAAATTGAATGAAAAGTATCCTAAATCCTATCGAAATTCAATGCAAAATCATAGGAAAAAATAGGATTATTAGTTGAGTATAACGAAAACAATTTCAAGAAAAACAACCAAGGAACAATTCAAATTAAATTATCGAAATCAATCAAAAGAACAAACCTTGGTCTAAGTCAACATCCACCATCGAAATTTTACAACTGATCATTAATGCAACTGTATATCAATTCATACTTTGAATATTCACCGTTGGAACTATTTTCCTTTCTCTCCTTAGTCGCAGTTAATTAGAAAACAAGCGATCTAATTAATCTTACTACTAAACAA
The DNA here is from genome assembly GCF_008641045.1 of Pistacia vera. Lineage (NCBI taxonomy): Eukaryota > Viridiplantae > Streptophyta > Magnoliopsida > Sapindales > Anacardiaceae > Pistacia > Pistacia vera. The sequence goes on from NW_022196090.1 coordinate 158,837, forward strand.
CTCAAGACAAGGGCTAAAGGTTTAATCTGGTAGCAACCTTAAGAACTAGAGAGATCGATGAAGGTAAACAACACAAACACAAACACAAACACAAACACAAACACAAGCAATTGTATTTAATTTAGTCGAGTGTTCTTCTTAAGATTTAATAATTTTTGATGCAGCAAATCATTAAATCTTAGTTACTTCACAATTTAGAGGGATCAAACAATTACGGATTTGATATGTAATTTAGTGATAGATTGCAACGAATAATAAACTAGTAGGTCTGCTAGTAATTAAATGAGACTAATGAAAATAGGCATAGAAGAACATCTGATACTCAAAGCATAAATTGAACACTAAAAACAAATTAGATCTCACAGTTTTATTGATTTCGAGGCCTCAGTTTCCTTCGAACACCCATGGCCATCATGAAAACTCAAAGGAGAAGAGGGGAAGGAGAGGCATGTGTAGTGTAGTTTGATTTCTCTCTCTGCGCCAGCAACACCACCCCCCTTTAGCACATCCCATTTAAATTTTTGAAGCCTCCCAAATCTCCTAAAAATATTCTAAGTTTTATCCTAGAATAACATGTATCCAAATCTGATTAATTAAAAATAAAATAAAGTCCTAATATAACTAGGAAAGTGGTGTTTTCAGCTATAACTTTCATGAACCAGATCTTGAAAACTTCCGATAATAAACCGCATATTTGAATTGCATGATAAGGCCGAACGTTTCGGAACGTCAGTAGTGCAGGTGTGTCAACTTCAAGCCAATTACAACCTTGATGCAGCGAGTATCTCTCAAAACTCAAAACATGAAAGTTTTAGATCTCTTTCTTGGAGTTCCATAACAGTTTGAATAATCTAAATCAGAGCTCCGATGAGAGAGTTATGTCCAGATTACAAAGCGATGTTGAAACTATCCGAAATCACCCAATTAGTTTCGTTTTGCATTTAACGACTCCATTTGCATCCTAAATCAAAATAAAATACTAATGAGTACATTTAGGCACCAAATAAGTATAAAAGACTAGACATTAAGGGGGGGGGGGGGGGGGGAATATGACATTTTGTATTGAGTATAAAAGACTAGACACCGGCTGCCTTGTTCCACTAAAAATTACCTCCATTCATGCACTCGGTAATGGGTGCCATGATAGTGCTAAAGTTAGGCACAAACCGCCTACAAAAGGATGCCAACGCGTGGAAGCTTTGTATCTCGGGTTGAGGCCAACTCTTAATTGCTTTTACCATGGATTGGTCCACCATTATACCTTCCCTGGATACCACATAGCTGAGGAACACAAGACTATAAGAGATCACATTTCTCCAATTTAGCAAATAACTTCTTCTCTCTTAGAACACCAAAAACCTGTTGCAAATGCCCCAAATGCTCCTCCTCACTCCTACTATATACCAAGATATCATCAAAATAGGCCACAACAAAGCTCCCTAAGAATGGTTTCAACACATCATTCATGAGTCGCATAAAAGTGCTAGGAGCATTAGACAATCCAAACAGCATAACCATCCACTCATATAGTCCACCTTTGGTTTTAAAGGATATTTTCCACTCATCACCTTCCCTCATTCTAATTTGATGGTAGCCGCTTCTAAGGTCAATTTTTGAAAAGATCACCAAATCATATAATTCATCTAACATATCATTAAACCTAGGGATGTGATACCTATATTTACTGGAAATGTTTTTATGGCCTTACTGTCAACACACATTCGGAAAGTCCCATCCTTCTTTGGTACTAACAAGGTCGAAACCGAACATGGGCTCATACTCTCTTTAACATACCCATGACTGACCAACTCATCTACTTGTCTTTGCAACTCCTTGGACTCTTCTAGTTTACATCTATAGATTGACCTATTTGGTAAAAGTGCCCTGAGTACAAGATCGATGTAGTGCTCTATCCCTCTCAAAGGTGGTAGATCGGGTGGCAAATCATTGGGAAATACATCTTGGTACTCTTTTAGTAATGGCTGGACTTGTGGGGGTGGTTTACTTTCATTTTCACATTCTTTCCTCTCGGTTAAGAGTAGGGCTATGTCGGGTTTGTTTTTAGTGATGGTTTTCTCCACTTTGGTTCCACTCAAGAGTAGATTTTCTTTTTGGTTTTCTACCCTAGGTGGGGTTTTGTGTATTTGGCTTGGTTTTAGTAGAGCTAAGGTTATGTGTTTCTCCCTCAACTTAAAGGAATATGTATTCCTTCTCCCATCATATAAAACCTCCCTATCATATTGTCATGGCCTCCCTAACAACAAATGGCACGCATCCATGGGATAATATCACACAACACCTCATCAAGATAAGTTTTACTAATAGAGAAAGAAATAAGGACCTCTTTTGTGACTTGCAAGGTGCTCCCATTGCTTAGCCACTGAAGCTTGTACGGTTGGGCATGAGCTAGGGTGGGCAAGTTTAATTTCTCCACAAGCGTCGTAGATATGACATTAGTGTAGCTCCCACTATCAACGATCATGGAACAAACCCTCTCCTTAATGGTACATCTCGTTTGGAACAAATTCTCCCTTTGTTCCTCATTTGGACAAACCCAAACATTTAAAGCTCTCCTCAAGATGAGCATGCTGCCATTGTCGGCCTCTTCCACTATCTCATCTTCTTCTTCAACTTCATTTCCCTCGTTATCTCCTTCTTGCAAAGTCATCATTTGATTATTAGGACAATTGGGTGGAATGGATAAGAGCTAATTTTTTGGCAAGGAAAAACTTTTGGGAGATCCCTATTCCAAAAGATGTGTCATGGGCTTAGAAGAGCATATTGAAGTTAAGACATGAAGCAAGACTCATATTAAATTCATTTGTTGGCAATGGCAAGACAATTCATGTGTGGCATGATAATTGGCACCCTAGATGCCCGCTTATTTGTATATATAGCAACCACATTGTCTATGACTCGAGTTTGCACATTTATGCCAAGATGAATGAGTTATGTGGTGGGACCTGCTAGAAATGGTCCTCAACCAATTCTTAGGACTTGATGGACATGAAAAACTTGGTTGATTTTGTGCCTAAGGAGAAAAAGGGTGGGGGGGGGGGGGGGGGGGGGGGGGGCGGGGACATGATTATTTGGAAACCAGACCCTAAGGGTACATTTTCAATCAAGTCGGCTTGGGAGGTGACTAGAGTGCATAAAAGCCGAGTGCAGTGGTCTCGCATTTATGGTTCCTTAAAGCTATTACAAGGCACTTGATCATTGCTTAGATGACTTGCAAAAATTGGCCCCCAACAAAGGATAAGTATGAGGTATGGAATTGCTTCTTCTAATATTGTTGTTTTTGTACTCATGGGCTTGAAACTTTGGACCACCTTTTCTTTGGTGCAATTTCACCAAGTCATTTGGAACCGAGTCCTTGAACTCTCTCCCTTGGGTATGTTACCCGCCCTTGGAATGATTATGTCAACCTCCTTACTACTAGATGAAAGAAGAATAAATTTAAGTGGGTTGTTTTGTACTCATGGGCTTGAAACTTTGGACCACCTTTTCTTGGCTACAATTTCACCCAAGTCATTTGGAACTGAGTCCTGGATCTCTTTCCCTTGGGTATGTTACCGCCCTTGGAATGATTATGTCAACCCTTTGCTACTAGATGGAAGAAGAATACATTAAGTGTGTACTTGGGAAGATGAGTTTGGGAGCTACCTATGCTTTACTTGGAGAGAGGAATAGTCGGTCCTTTAGAGGGGAAAAAAAGATGCTCTCACTATCCTCAATTCCATCAAGTCCTTGGTGAGAGAAAGCTGTCGGACCTTAGAAGATTAAGGGGAACACTCATAATCGAAACTTGCCAAGAAATGGGGACTTCCTAAGTCCATTTTCAAAAGTTTCCATGGGAGTTCACGGTTCGAGAGGATGTGTTATGATGGGTTTTGGTGGCGTGAGGTGAGTTTGTTTGTGACATTACGACTTTTGGTAATGCTAGACTGAGGTTTTTATTTTGAATTTTATCTTTGTGTTATTGTGGGCTTTATGTGTAAATATCCATGTTTATGGATTGTCGCTTGTAGATGCTTAGGCATTGATTTTTATTTTGGAAAATTTTGAAGCTAACCTAGGGCATGTCCTGTGGTAGGTTGGCTTCTTTGTATTCTTTTGGCTCTTTTGGTTCAATTCTTTGATAAAAGGAATGGAAAAAGGAGAAGACTAGGGGTTGGCTTAGATAGCACTATTTTTGCACCTACCCAAGGCTTGTCTAAGGAAGGCTGGCCACTTTAAGGCCTCTTGTGTATTCTTCTCTCTTTCTATTAAATTTACTCCAAAAAAAAAAAAAAAAAAAAAAAAAAAAATATGTCCATAACTTTGGCATTTGAAACACTTCAACCTTCCTCGATCGTTCTTAGTAGCATTTAGTCCTCCCTTGGGAGTGTCCACCATTTTCTTTGCCTTTGTCCTTGGTGGGATTCTTGGTTTATTGTAAGAGGTTGCTTCTTTTAAGAATGAAGCCCCCTTGTTGAAGTTTCTTGGGGTTGAAATCTCAAGTTTTTCCTTTGGTTCTGCACCTTGATAGACAGCTTACAAACGTCCCGAAAGAGTAAAACAGGGTAACTCCACCATATTTGCAACTTTTGATTCAAACCTCCCAAAAATCTAGATATGATTTGCTCCTTAAGTTCTGGTGCATCATTCTCATCATCAACCTTTCAAATTCCGAATATACTCCTCCACATTTTGTCTCCTTGTTTAAGTGTGTGCAGTTTGAGGTAGAGATCTTGCATATGGTTTTCAGGCAAGAATCTCTTCTTCATGAACTTTTTTCATTTTCTCCCACGATTGAACTTTGTCTTTCCCTTCTTTATCCCTTTGCTTCTTGACATTTTCCCACCACTAAGAAGCATAGTCTTTCAACTTCAATATAGCCACCTTACACTTCTTCATATCGAAATATTCTTTGTACTCAAATACCCTTTCAATTGCGTTGAGCCAATCTAAGATCTATCTTTAATCTCCTATCATCATCATCATGATTCCTCCTGTCCCTTCTTCTAACCCCCTCAAATTCACTTGAATCACTATTAATCTCAATTTCCTCTTCATAATAATTTCACCTTGGTGGAGTCCTAGGGTTCAAGTCTTTAGTGGTTTTGTTTTGGTGGATTTTGTTCTTGGTTTTGCTCTTGGTTTTGGATCTGGACTTGAGTCCTCAAAAGTTTAAAAATTCTGGCCATTTGATCTTTGATTTCATTCATCTCTTCCCATAGTCTAAGATTAGCAAACTCCTATGGTGGGGGAGGTGAAGATGAGCTGGTTTTGTTAGACATTTTTAGTGGGCAATGTAGGGTAGTGTTTGGCTAAGGTGTGAGTGTGGTGTTTATGGATGTGTTTGAGGTGTATGGTAAGTTAATGGAATGTTAGGAAGTGATTAGGTAGTGTTTGGGTGAGTTTTGGGTCTGATTTGGTGTAAATCGGTAGGAAAAAAAAATTCCGGCCAAAACAAGGTGACTCCGACAAATACAAGCAAAACATCAAAAGGAAGAGACTAAGATGAAGATATCACTCCACTAACCTAAGCTTGGAAACCACTTGATCCATTTGTAGCAAAACAAGAGTGAGTTATTCAATCTTTCTACATGAACTACACAAACAACTTCGGATCTCCACAATGCAATATCACCCAACAACAACTTCGAAATAACACAACTCAACACTTCCAAACTACTACAATCAAGTAAAACAATCAAAACAGCAATAACATAACAAAAGAAGAAAATGAAGGGCTAACCTCAAGGCTTAAAGGCAAAGCCACTCGCCAAGAGATCCAAACATAAAGGCTAAGCCACCGATTTGGATTTTCCACCACCAAGTTCGGCCAAAGCTTGGATAAAGGATTCAAAGAAAGCTCTCTCAAGAGACTTGTTTTTCATTCATAAAAGCTAACCCATTACACTACAAGGGTTTGCTTTATATAGCCTTACAAAATGGTTGCTCACAAAAAACTAAAACATAAAATACAATAAAAAAGGGTCACATGTGATGCCCCAAGGAAAGAGAAAGCAAAACACACATTACAAGAGCACATGGGTTGCATAAAAGGCTATCCTAGGTTTTCCTTAAACTAAAAAATAGAGGATTTGATAGATTCTTTGACTTTCCATAAGTGGAAAGGGGACAAGGAGCCACCAAGAGTGTCATGGATTGTCAATTCCTAAAATGGAAAGTCTTGAGTTGACATTGTCCTTGACTTTTTGATCCCATGTGCTAGGACTTTGATCCATGCTTGAACTTTCCCTCCCATTTTGAATATTTGGCTCCCATGAGACTAAATTGTACCCAAGTGATGGATTTGGGTTTAGGCATTGGGTTGGGTTTGCCTTGGGCCACATGAGCTCAATTTACATGCCCTTTTTGTCTTGGGCCAAATTGTCTTCAAAGGCTAGGATGGTTCTTTTGGCTTGGGCTGAGACTTATACTTTCATTTTGAGTGAATGACTCAGTTTACTTGCATAAAATCAAGTGGCATCACAATAGAACTCGAAAATGCTACGAAAGCCTTTTCTGAGAACTTTTGTGACATACATATAGTGAATTTCACAAATACAGTGAGGTTTACGCTTTTGTATTGAGTGAAACACAAGGTTTAGTTGCATAAAATCGAGTGGCATCACAATCGGCAACTAGAAAACACTACGAAAGCCTTTTACTAAAACTTTTGGCACACAGACACACACACAGACACACACACACACACATATATATATATACGCAATTACAATGAGATTTTCACTTTCGTTGATGCGTTTTCGGAAGCTTAGAGTGAGTTAAAATTCTTCTAAACAACACAAACATACAAAACACACTAAAATACATGAACAAGATAAAGTAAAGGATAAATTAAAGATAAAACACAACAAATAACAAGATAAATTAAAGTTAAGTGCCAATGATCTCCAAAGCATAAAGGCTATGCCACTGGCTATGGAACATCACTAACAAGAGAGTAGCCAATATCCCAAGGCATAAAGACAATGTCACCGGCCAAGGGTTTCTAAAACATAAAGGCAAAGCCACCGGTTTTGGATTCCACCACCAAATCTTGGCAAGGATTTGGATAAAGGATAAATGATAAAACTCTCTCAAGAGTTCTCACATTTTCTTTTCCAAAAATTTAACTCTCATCTTGTATTACAATGAAGGAGCAGACCCCTTTATATGGGGTTACATTGGACACCACATAGGAGAGAGAATTACAAAGTCAAATTCAAGATAATAATAAACTACGGGACACATTTTAACTAGGCACCCTAAATGTCTCCTAAAAGCAAAAATGCCTTGTAAAACCCCTCCCTAGCCGGGTATTTCCTAAGTATCCCTTGGCCATTGAGAACCTAGAAAAGACACGCCTAGGAAATGAGTTTGTTTTAAAACCTATACTTTTGTCTGTTTCTTTTTTTTTTTTTTTTTTTTTTTTTAAACATGATATTGAACATCCCATATCCATAAAATGGTTCAAGAAATAGCTTGCTACGGAGTTATTATCATAAGTATATAATATCATTTAACTTTTTTCATCATTTGACAAGGAAATGGTCATACTAGGGTTATTAAAACATATTTACTTCAACATCCATAAACTAAAAACCATTTGATGGTATTTTACAACAAAAATTCAAAAATAGCAAAAGCATTCCTTTATGCTCATGTCATTCCCTAGTAGCTTCTCCCAACTTCAAGCTTCAATTCTTACCTGCAAAACATTTTAAAAAAATTTTGTGGGGTGAGCGCTAATCACTCAGTAAGGGAATATGGCATTTCATAAACTATTAAGGTTCATTATACAAGCATATTACTCAAAACCTTACCTTTACCTACCTACAAGACATGACCTTCATTCATTGACATTATCAAGTTTATAAAACATGTCATACGCTTTGGACTTTCCTCATAAACATAAGTCATAACATAACCATACATAATATAACATAGAACATATATGACTTTTGCAATATTCATAAACATGGCATGTCTATTTCTTTTGTCTTTGTACGTGATGTTTTCATTAGTCTTTATTACCGATCAGATTCATTTGAACCATTACCTTGTTCTTGGTCGTCACCTCAAAGGACTCATGGTTTCCACAAAGATTCCATTCCCCTGATCTTGGTTTATACCTCAAGAGACTCATGGAATTCATTCTTTAAAATTTCATAAGTCAACTAAATAAGCTATATGCATTACCATTATGAATGCAAACATATGGGATAACATCTCCCATGCTCAATCATACTATTCATTCATTTAACATGTACCCTTAGCCAATTGCACAATTAATCAATCAATTTAGCAAAACTCCATGACATGAATATTTTCCTATTAAATTCATTAACTTAATTCATTTGATTTCTCATACAACACAAGGAACTTCAACATTAAGATTATTCAGTGGTTTATTAAAAATTATAAAAAAGATGGGAATTTTACTTAAGGAGGTGGATGCCATACAATGTCACTATTCAAGAAATTTTTTCCTCATCTTCCAATTCGAATTGATTTTTGGCTAAAACATAAAAGTTTTAGCTCTATTTCTCAAAGTTTTAATACTTCAAGAATTAGCTCAGTCAGACTTTTATAACTTCTGTTATGACTGATTCAGTGAAGCATGTACAGTATAAGTCTTAAAAAGCCAAATCCGAATTCTATTCATTTTTAACTAGGTCACATTCATTTGCACATTCATAGTATTTGCCATATCATTCTAAGTATAAAATGCCATAAAAACCTCCCTTTTTACAAAACCAAAAAGTGCCAAAACATCGTCCAACTACAAATCTCTTAATTGGCATGAACATCCTCCATATGCACACATACACCAATCAACACACCTATTTAAACAATCCATAACCAAAACATAGCATCACACTCAAATTAACATAAATAGATGTAAGTTTCACCAACCCTAGGTGTTATCAATTGTAGTCATAAGGGAGATTTTTTCCTTACCTTAGTATTCAAATCACAAAGACACTCCTCCTTAGCTTCAACGGTTAACCCTTTCTACCTTACACACATAACCACTTATGAATTTCTTTTAACTAAAAATTAGAACAACTAGGGTTTGAAACTCACCTTAAACCCTGAAATTGAAGTTCTTTAAGTGTGGATGGTGATCTTCTTTGAAATTCAACTTGAAATCCTATGAAAATTTTAAGAGAGAGAACTTGAATTTAAGTCTTTAAAGGAGGAGAATGAGACTTGAAGAAGAGAGTTTGATGTTCTAAGAGTGTTGGCCGACTTAACCAAGAAAATATCTTATAAATATTTCATTTTTTTTAATTCCCAAATGGGATTGGCCATCAAAAGTTAGAGATATGGGTAATTTGGTATAAATTTTGCATATAAGGGCATTTTGGTCATTTCCACTACAACATAATTATTACACTCCTTTAATGCCATTTGACTTCTCTTTTCTACTTGGTGACCAAGTAAATCCATAAGATAATTAACTAATTTACCCATAATACACTTTTATGGATACTTGATTCCTATAAATTATTTTGAAAAGACCATTATACCCCTTAGGAACCGTTTATGCCGTTTAACCCTACTAACCTCCTTCATGGCCCTTTAACCATATTTCTTATCAGTATCATCAATTCCTAACACTTTACAACATTCACGTCTCATAATGCATGCAAAATGACCATTTTACCCTTTTATTGATAAAAATCCTTTTAAGGGTAGAATTACGTACCTTATAGCATCAGAATGCTTACGTGGGGGTTTACATGCCTACAAACATAAGTAATAATCTTTGACCTAGAATTTTGCCAAAAAGGTAAGGAACATGAAGCCGCCAAGGATGACAACCTTGTCTTTGGCAAATCGGTAATGTCTTGAGCTACCCACTCTATTAAATGTCTCCATGTGCATACGTTTGACTAGCCTTTTTCCCTCCATTTTAACCTGAAAATCTTGGCTCCAACTATTCAAACTACACCCAAATAAATGGAATGGGCCTATTGGATTAACAATTGAAGGGCTTGGACGAAATGGGCTTAACTTGAGCTCATCTAGCTTCATTCCTTCTCCTCAGGCCGAATTGACTATGGGTTTGGAATTGTCTTGCAATGTTACTTCAACTTAGGCCAAATTGCTTCTAGAATCATGAATGACTTTTCCCATGAACTTTGCTTAGTTTATATGAAGATTAATGGGCTGCCTTGTGTTAGAGTAGGTGCCTTAGAGCCAATCAATTATTGTACGATTGACTCTTTGTAATAATGTTCATTAATCAATAAAAGGCATTTTATTCAATATTGTGTAAATCATATCTGTATGTATTGATATATGTCCTTAGGATGGTAGAACCATGACGAGAGTATCAAGTGTTTCAAATCTTGATAGTGAGAACCCTATGATCACATATGGTGGACATTCTAGAAATGTCTGTAGCCCCAATATTATTCTAACCAAGGACACAGATAATACGGTAAGGCTATCATAGTGTTGAACGACCTTGTTGAAAGGTAGTGACTAATCTCACTTGTTAAGGTTGTTTGCCGATAACCTGGTGCAACATATGGATGCTTGCTGTAGGCAAGTTCACTGGACTGAGCCATAAGAGGATTCCATATAGATGGTAACCCCAATGTCTATGGAACAAATCCTCTAACAAATGGTGGTGCATGTGATCCTTAGACTTGAGATCACCGGAGCACCTTGTGCATCGATTGGTGTAGTTTGACACTAGCCCAACGCAGTTCTATTCAGATCTGTCAACACAATAGTGATTGGCTGCATCGAAGAGTGTATCAAGACTATGGTGGATCAATGGAGGATTCATCACTCCCGGGTATAGGATAAGTTACCTCACTACACAATTTTGTTTATGGCAATGACACTAAATCTGTGGCCATAGTGGAATTGAGTTGTTGCTCAGTCCAATTTATTATTCCGGTCATTGGTCTAGTAACTGAATACAAAGGTATCGAGTATAACTGAGGTTGACACTATTTATATACCTTAGTCTTGATGAGATAATAGATGATGAAAGGATTTGATTGCATGGTAACCATATCGTTGATAGGTAGCTATTTCGCTGAGTCCGAATCTATCAGGTGGCTATGATGTCTTTTTAGGAGGCCAATCTTGGTATGTGTGTAGTGAGACGATTAATTAGTGTTAATCGTGATACTATTCACTACCGGTATGATGAGGAACCTACGGGTCACACACTTAGAAGATAATTTAAGGATCGTTTTGTTTAAGGGGTATTTTCGTCTTTTAGGACAAAAGGGTATTTTGGTAATCTCACAATGCAATTAAATTTGCTGAGGTTGTTGCCTATGTTTAATTTAATATTACAATTAAATTAGTGAGATTATATTTAAATATATGTACGCATATATTTAAATGAATTATTATTATTAATTAAATGTTAATATATTTTATAAATATATTAATTGATTTTAATTATAATAATAATTAATTAAAATAAAACACCATAAGAAGGGTGTTTGGATACAAGGGTGGATTAGAGTTGGAACCCATGTGTATTCCTTATAGGAATAGGGTTTTAACAACTTGCACTATATAAGTGCAAGTTGTGTTAAAGAAATTATTTTTATTTATTCCTTTATAAAAGAAAGAAAAGGCAGCCCCCTTTCACCCTTGTCTCTCACGTTCTCCCCTTGGTTTTGAATCAATGATTTTTCTTTGATTCAATTTGATTCTTGAAGCTAATTAATGGATCTAGCAAATCCCTCTTTGGTTTTTTGGATTATCTTTGTGTGGATCGCCGTTTGTTACGTTCTAAATTGAATCGGTAGCGAAACAAATTCAGAGACATTTGAAGGAGCCTCCAAATGTGCGTAAGATCTCTGATCCTTGTCTAGATTGATATTATTTTGTGCAAATTTTTGGTTTAACATGTAAACTATATAATCCATACATGGATCTTGGCATAAAAGGAATCAATTCATCCTTTTGATTTTTGTTTTTCTGCTGCATTAGGTAGATCGATTCTTAACACCTTGAATGTGAATTTGCATCATTCTCCTCGAGTTGAAGAGGATTTGCCCTCAAATTCGCAAGGTAATGAAACCCGGCCAAAATAAGATACAACCAGAAAAGTACAATAAGAAACCGACAAGAAGAAGAAGAAGAAACAAAGAGAAAAAAAACACTCACTCTACCAACCTAAGCCCTGATACCACTTGATCCATTTGTACTAAGACATGAGTGAGTTAAGCTAGCTTTCAACATGAACATCACAAACAACACAAGTAACTTCGGATCTCCACAATAATATCACCCAAAGACAACTCCAAACTTCAGCACAATAACACAACACAACACTTGCAAACTATTGCAACTGAACACAACAAGCCAAACAACAATGAAATAACAAAGTGAACATAAAAAGGACAACCTCAAGGCTTAAAGGCAAAGCCACCGCTAAAAGATCCATACGTAAAGGTTGTGCCACCGGTTTGGATTTTCCACCACCAAGTTCAGCCAAAGTTTGGATAAAGGATTCAAAGAAAGCTCTCTCAAGAGCTTGGTTTTTCATTCATAAAAGCTAACCCATTACAATACAAGGTTTGGCTTTAAATAGCCTTACAAAATGGTGCTCACAAAAAACTAAAATATAAAATAAAATAAAAAGGGTCACATGTGGTGCCTCAAGGAAAGAGAGAGAAAAACACATATTACAAGAGCATATGGGTTGCATAAAAATCGATCCTAGGTTTTCCTTAAACTAAACAAAGGAGATTGATAGATTCTTTGACTTTCCAAAAGTGGAAATGGGACAAAGTATTAGAATAGGTGCCCCTAAGCCAACAATATTATTGTATGTTGACTCTATGGATCACGAATATTCAATATATAAAAGGCATTGATTATGTTATGTAAAGCATATTTTATATGTATGTATTAATATATGCACTTAGAATGGTTGAACAGTGACGAGGGAATCAAGCAGTGATCAGTCTTGATTGTGAGATCCCTATGATTACTTCATGTGGCCATTCTAGCAACGTATTAGAGTAGATCCCTAGAGCCAATCAATTATTGTAGAATTGACTCTTTGTAATAATGTTCATTGATCAATAAAAGACGTTTTATACTATATCACATAAATCATCATTATATGTATTGATATATGTCCTTAGAATGGTAGAACCGTGACGTAGGTATCAAGTGTTTCAAATCTTGATAGTGAGGACCCTATGAGCACATATGGTGGCCATTCTAGAAACGTCAGTAGCCCCAGCATTATTCTGAAGTAAGGGCATAGATAATACGGTAAAGCTATCATAGTGTTGAACGACCTTGTCGAAAGGTAGTGACTGATCTCACTTATCAAGGTTGTTTAGTGACAACCTGGTGCAACACATGGGTGCTTGCTATAGGCCAGTTCACTGGACTGACCCACCAAAGGATTCCATATGGATGGTAACCCTAGTGTCTATGGAACAAATCCTCTAACGAATGGTGGTGCATGTGATCCTTAGACTTGAGATCACTAGAGCGTCTTGTGCACCGATTGGTGTAGTTTGACACTAGCCTAATGCAATTCTATTCAGAGTTGTCAATACAGTGGTGATTAACTGCATCAAGGAGTGTATCAAGACTATGGTGGATAGATAGAGGATTCATCACTCCCGGGTACGGGAGAAGTTATCTCACGACGCAATTCAGTAAATGGCAATGACACTAAAACTGTGGCCACAGTGGGATTGAGTTGTTGCTCTATCCAGTTTATAATACATGTCATTAGTCCAGTAACTGAATACACAATATTGAGAGTAACCGAAGGTTGACACTATTTCTATGCCTTGGTCTCGTCGAGATAACGGATGATGAAAAGATCGAATTGTACGGTAACCATATCGTTGATAGGTAGCTACTTTGCTGAATCCGAATCTATCGGGTGGCCATGATACCTTGCTAAGGGCCAATCTTAGTCTGTGTTTAGTGAGATGATTAATTGGTGTTAATCGCGATACTACACACTACCGGTAAGATGAGGAGCCTATGGGTCACACACATAGAAGATAATTTAAGAGCCAGAAAGAAAGAAGAGCGTTTTCATATTTTTGGGCGAAAGGTATTTTGGTAATTTCACAGTGCAATTAAATTTGCTGAGGTCGTAGCCTTTATTTAATTTGTTAGAAAAAAATTAAATAAGTGAGATTACGTTTAAATATGTGTTCGCATATATTTAAATAAATTATTATTATTGTTAAATGTTAATATATTAAATATATATTAATTGAGATAATGATAAACAAAATTAAAATATCTAAATGGGAGTGTTTGGAAACAAGGGGTGTTTGGGTTAGAGCCCAAGCCTATTCCATAAGGGAATAGGGCAATTAAACTTGCACTATAAAAGAAAAGGTTTAATCGAGAGGAGGAAGATTTTTCATTTTTTCATTTCACTAAAAAGAAAAAAGCTATAGTCCATTGAAAACTCTCTCATGCCAGATTTGGGTTTTGGTTTTAAATCAAATAAAATTCATTTTCTTCTTTGTTCTTAAGGCTAAAGAGGATCTAGCAAATCCCTATTTAGTTCCTTGCGATTATCTTCGTGTGGACTATATTGGTTCGATCCTACACTTGGGTCGGTATCAAAATACGTTCAGAGACAAAGTTAGAGGAGCCTCCAAACGTGCGTATGATTCTTAAACTCTAAACTAATTTTCTACAGATTCTTATTTTGATGTAAACTATAAATTTGTGCCCTGATCTTGGTTCTATGGAACGATCCGTGTTGTTATTAATTTTTGTTTTCAGCTGCGTCAATGGATCGTTTCCTAACACAACATCCATAGCCGAAGTATTATTCTAACTTGGGGCACAGATAATATGGTAAAACTATCATAGTGTTGAACGACCCTACCAGAAGGTAGTGACCGATCTCACATGTCAAGGTTGTTTGGTGACAACTTGATGCAGCGTATGGGTGCTTGTGATTCATGAGTTCACCGGACTACCCATTAGAGGACTCCATATAGATGGTAACACTAGTGTCCATAGAATACATCCTCTAACAGATGGTGGTGCATGTAGTCTTTAGACTTGAGATCACCAAAGCGTCATGTGTACCTATTGGTGTAGTTTGACTCTTACCAAAAGTAATCCTGATAGGGTTATCAATATAGGAGTGATTGGCTACATCGAGAAGGACATCACGACTATGGTGGATCAGTAAAGGATTCATCACTCGTGTATAAGAGATATTATCTCGGTGAGATTCTGATGAAGGACAACGACCTTGGAATCTGTAGCCACAGTGGAATCGAGTTGAAGCTCGATTCATCAATTGGTCCAATAACCGAATCTGAATAGGTCACGGTGGTTTATATTTGAAGCCGACATTACTTCTATGCTTCAAATCTTGATGAGATAATAGATGATGAAAGGATTGACTGCACGATAACCATATTGTTGACAAGTAGCGAATTACATTGAATATGATTCTGTCAGGTAGCCTTGATGCCTTACTAGGGGCCAATCCTAGTCTGTGTGTAATGAGAAAATTGATTGGGTGTCGATCGTGATATTACACACTACCGGCATGATAAGGAGCCTTCGGGTCACACACATAAAAGGCAAACTAAAGAAGAGATTATGTGAGGGGCATTTTCGTCATTTATTGATGAATGGGTATTTTGGTAAATCTTACGGAGCAATTAGATTTGCTGGAAAGGTTGTTGCCTGGATCCAATCCCGTATTGGATTTAATATGTAAGATTGGTTATTTATTTGAATATGTATATATATATATATATATATTGTAAATAAATAAACCGTCAATAATTAAATATATATATCGGTGTATATATGTTTTAAATATTGAAAGAATGTTATTAATGGATAAAAATAATAATGGAGAAATACTCGGGATATGATTTTGTTCCAGAATCATGGACACTAATGAAATATTTAGTGGAAGGGTATTTTTGCAAATACACCTTCAAGGGATTTTAAGCCAACCCTATAAAAGGGCGCTTTTCCCTAAAATCAAAGAACACTCTCATTCTTCACTTTCTTGGCTATGGAGAGTAAATGGTTCATTGAGAGATTTTTCACTCAACTTAAATCTTACATCTTCTTTAGTCTTCACATCAAGATCTAGTAAATCTTTTATGTTGATCCTTGTCTTTGTGTGGATACCGGTGGTTAGATCCTATACTTGGATCGTGAGCGTTTTTCATCCGGATCCTGAAAAAGTGGTGGAGCCACCAAATGTGGGTATGGTTCTGATTCTTTCATGGGTCTTGTTTATTTTATAGCATATGAACATCGTTATACTTATATTTGTGTTTCGGGGCATAATAGTGTTTGTCGGTAAATTTTTGTTTTTCGTTGCGTCGATTAAAACACTAACACAAAGAGCCGCTGAGAGTGTCACGGATTGTTCTTTCCGGAAATGGCAAGTCTTGAGTTGGCATTATCATAGCTTGCCTCCTTGACCTTTTGATCCCATGTGCTTGCACTTTGACCCACGTTTGAACTTTCCCTCCCATTTTGAATATTTGGTTCCCATGATACTAAATTGTAGCCAAATGATGGATTTGGGTTTAGGAATTGGGTTGGGTTTGCCTTGGGCCACGTGGACTCATTCGGCATGGCCTTTTTGTCTTGGGCTGAATTGTCTTGAAAGGCTAGGATGGTCCTCTTGGCTTGGACCGAATTGTCTTCACAAGCTTGGATTGATTTTCCCTTGCGTTTTTCTTCATCTGCATAAAAGTTGGTGGGCACATTTGCATCATTTGTATTGAGTGAAGGACGCGGTTTACTTGCGTCAAATCAACTTGTGTCACAATTGATAGTACAAAAATGCTATGAAAGCCTTTTACCAGAACTTTTGAGACAATATATATATATATATATAATTATAATTGCAATTACAATGAGATTTGCTCTTTTGCATTAAGTGAAGGATATCAAATCGACTTACGTCACAATCGACAGTACGAAAATGTTATAAAAGCCTTTTACAAGAACTTTTGAAACTTATATATAGTGAATTTCACNTATATTGCAATTACAATGAGATTTGCTCTTTCGTGTTGAGTGAAGGATACAATTTACTTGCATCAAATCAACTTGCGTCACAATTGACAGTACGAAAATGCTATGAAAGCCTTTTACGAGAACTTTTGAGACATATATATATATTTCACAGTTACAATGGGATTTGCACTTTCATATTGAGTGAACGACGCAGTTTACTTATGTCACAATCGACAGTACGAAAATGCTATAAAAGCCTTTTACAAGAACTTTTGAAACTTATATATAGTGAATTTCACAAAAACGGTGCCGCTTGCACTTTTGTTGATTGAAGGACACATTTTACTTGTGTAAAATCGAGTCGCATCACAATCGTCAACTCGAAAACACTACGAAAGCCTTTTCCGTGAATTTTTGTGATATACATATAGTGAATTTCGTAAATACTATGTGGTTTGTGCTTTTGTATTGAGTGAAACACACGGTTTACTAGCGTAAAATCGAGTCACATCACAATCGGCAACTAGAAAATGCAATGAAAGCCTTTTACAAAAAAATTTACGACATCTATATACTGAATTTCACAATTACAATGAGATTTGCACTTTCATATTGAGTGAAGGACACACTTTACTTGCATCAAATTGACTTGCATAACAATCAATAGTACAAAAATGCTATGAAAGCCTTTTACGAGAGTTTTTAGACTTATATATAGCGAATTTCGCAAATACGATGACGCTTACACTTTTGTTTTTAGTGAAGAGCATGGTCTACTTGTGTAAATTTGAGTGGCATCACAATCGGCAGCTCGAAAAAGCTACAAAAGTATTTTTCGAGAACTTTTGTGACATACATATAGTGAATTTTGCAAATATGATGAGGTTTGCACTTTTGTATTGAGTGAAACACACAATTTAGTCATGTATAGGGTTAGATTACTCTTCTTGTTGTTTATTTTGTTTCCCTAACCCACGACATGTCCTGAGGTAGGAAAAAAGATTGTTTAGCTCGTCCCTAGTCTAGGTTAGGCTAATTGTTTTGTTCCTAACCCACGGTATGTCCTGAGGTAGGAAGAGGAGAGGGTTCGCCATCTCTTGTTTGTTTCTTTTAGTCTTGTATAGGCTAATTGATTCTTCTTGTCCTAATCTAGGGCTTGTCCTGAGGTAGATCGGACGCTTTTATAGGCCTCTCTGTTTATTTTTTTATCTTTTATAATGCATACTTACTTACATGAAAAAAAAAAAAAAAAAAAAGAAACACATGATTTACTTGCGTAAAATCGAGTGACATCACCATCAACAACTGGAAAACGCTACGAAAACCTTTTACCAAAAAAATTAAGGTATGTATATATAAATTGCGCAATTACAATGAGATTTGCACTTCCATGTTGAGTGGCGGTTTACTTGTGTCAGATCAAGTTACGTCACAATCGACAGTACGAAAATGCTATGAAAGCTTTTTATGAGAACTTTTGTAACATATATATATAGTGAATTTTGCAAATACAATGACGCTTACAGTTTCGTTTTAACTGAAGGACAAGGGCAAAGAAAAACGGTGGACACTGCCAAGGGAGGACTGAATGCTACTAAGAATGACCGAGGAAGGTTGGAGTTTTTCCTAAACCCATCCAAACCAAATCAAGCGTATTAGTTTAAGTATTGAAATTATTTTCTGAATTATTGGAGTGGAGAATAGTAACCATCTTAATTTTAAAGTTAAACCAGTTCAAAATATTTTGTCACCAACAAATAAATAAAAAAAATTATTTATGTAAGAATATAATATTGGGATAGACTATAATAATTTATTTTATTTTATTTTTCCTTATAAATCATTGACGTAGAACAAGCCAATCCTATGAATATATAATAGATGTCCAAGAATTTGAAAAGAAGTTAAAAGTAATTATTTTCTCAATTCAATTGATGATTATTAATTAGTTTAAATATTAACCCAAAGATGTTTATTTACTTTCTCCATCATATAAGATTTCAGCTTTGACCATTGTTTTAAAAGCCGGACCGGACCGGCCAGTCTAATTGGCTGGACCGGGAACTGGTTACGTGTCCAGTTCGAGTCAACCCTAAAATCGTTATAATGCAATGGACCGCGTTAAACTGTTTAAAAACCGGATATTTTCAGCGAACCACCGATCCAACCGGACCGACTGATAAACCGGTCCAATTAAAAATCCCTAAACCTAATACACGTAGCCTTCTCATTGCGTTCAGTTCATCTCTTTCAATGTTTCTCAGTTTCTTACGAAAATTTTCTCAGTTTCTTACGCAAATTTCTCAGCTTCTTCTCTCTTCTCTGCAAAAATTTATCAGTTTTGTCTCTGTTGTCTGTGAAGATTTCTCTCTGAAATCCCACCCAAATCGCATCTGAACTCTCTGAAATCAACGACGACAGCTCCGTTCCTCGTTGGAAATCTACGGCGACAGCTCCATTCATTGACGACAGCTCCATTCTTCGATCCAGGTAATAAACACGCCATTCTTCGATCCAGCTTCAATAATCAGTAATTTCAATTTCATTTTTGTAGCAATGTCATCCTACAAATATTCAAGAGGTCCTATATAGGATCTATGAACAAACGAGCAGTCTATGGACCGTGTACTTCATCCTTTTGACTTTTATGCATCATATATGCCTCTGATGATTAATACATAATGTGGTATCAAATGAGTGTAGCATTATTTGTCAATTGATATCTGGAATATTTATTTTAGCACATTCAAGTGGCATTTTGCGTTATATGTGTAGGGATGTTTTAAGCTCATGTTGAATTTTTTACCCTGCTATTTATCATATGCATTATCATAGTGACGACTGTCTTGATTATAGCTCATGTTGAATTTTTTACCCTGCTATTTATCATATGCATTATCACAGTGACGACTGTCTTGATTATAGCTCATGTTGAATTTTTTACCCTGCTATTTATCATATGTATTATCACATGGCATCGGGTTCCTCTCTTTTTTGGGATAAAAACATTAAGAAGTGGTTTCTTTTGATGTTTCCTTGATATTAGGTTAATTGAGTGACTTCCTGCTCCTGGTGTGCTGTTGGTCTTCAAGGAGATAACCAGTTTTGCGAACTACAGCAATCTGCAGAAAATTCTATCAATTTTTTTTTAATTTATTTATCTTGTTCTCTGTTCTTCATTTGTAGTTTTCATTAATGACTTATTTTTGTATCTTACTAGTTAGAGTTAATTTAGTAATGCCATATGTTACTTTCAAGAACTACCAGTTATCAACTGTAGCTACAAATTTTTACATGTATGTTACTTTATGGCTATCAGTAGCTTAGTTGAACATCTGGTCCTATCTAAGATTGTGAAGAATAGCTTAAAATCCCTTTACATTTAAGTTAACACCAAAGACACCCTTAAAAAGTTTTTTTAAAAATGTGCTGACATCATCATGATGTGTGATGACATCACCAGTCCAACCAGTTGGACCGGTTGAACCGTGACCCGGCATCAGAGCGGGTTGCCCTCTGGTCCGGTTTTTAAAACAATGGCTCTGACATCAATATGTTGCATGAGTAATTTTCTTCTTTCTTAATATCTCGAGTAAATTATTAGTTTGTATATTTTATTAAAATTTGTTTTAGCTATTAAAATTATTTGATAGGGTAGATGATTGAAGTTAAAAGTCACAGTTTTTGACTTTTGCGATGGATATAAAACCACTGTTTTAAAAATCGGACCGGATTGGCCCGGCCGGTCCAACCGATTGGACCGTGAACCGGTCATGTGTTCGGTTCGAGTCAACCTCAAAACCGCTACTATGCATTGAGCCACTTTAAACCGGATAATATCAGTGAACCGGCAGAAAAACCGGTCCACATTTTAACAATCCCTAATACGCGAAAAATGTCACGCAACCCTTTCTCAAATCTCATCTTCTTCTCTTTCAGTCTTTCTCAGATTTTCTCATGAAAATTTCTCAGCAAACACTCTGATCTTTGCGAAAATTCTCACGGTTTCGGCTCTGTCTTCTGTTCTCTCTGAAATCCCACCCAAATCGCATCTGAAATCGACGACGACGTCTTCCTCCCTCGCCAAAAATCGACGACGTCTTCCTCCCTCACTGGAAATCAACGGCGACAGCTCCATTCGTCGATCCAAGTAATGCCATTCCTCGCTCCCTTTACATTTAAGTTAACACCCTTTATATTTCTCAATCTATAGAGCTATTGTGGTTGTATTGTAACAATACTATTGTTTACCTTCAGTGAATTTTTGTTCATAAGTTGCTGTTTTTGACCCTTGCCTGTTGTTGGATGTCCTGATTTTTTGTTGTTATAACATTTTATAAAATTTGAGTGACGACAAGTTTGAAATGTTTTGTGTGCGTCTGTGAACACATAATTTGGCTTGACAGAAGCATACATGCACCTGATGGAAAACACAAATTAAGATGATAATACTATTTGTGCTATTGCGATATTTTAGTTTGTTGAATCAGTTTGACTTGTCACACTTGAACTGAAAATTCATTTAGAGAAAAAGAGAATGAGGCAGAGTCAGTAAATTTGATGTATATCTGTAAGAAGTATACATTTTGCCAATAAATGGAAAATATTGTATATCAATTAAAATGAACCATTCTCAGGTTTGGTACACTATGTCGTTAGAAACGGTGACCAGCAAGAAACATATAAAAGTTATTAACTTGTTATGCCATGTTTCCATTGTCTAATTGGCTTATTTTACACACATTTTACAAGCATACAATTAAAGTTTAAAACACATACTTCTATGACTAACAAATTATTTGAAAATACCATGAATATTTCTTTCATGCAAACATACAAAATCCTCAAGTAGTAAATGTATAAGCACAATCAAACTAACATGCACTGCTTTTCCAAGTTACCATATTTTCTCATTTCCCCAGCACCCCCTTGTACGTCTTTTACTAGTTAACTGCCTTTATATGAGATGCAGAATAAACAGAAAACCAGAGCCAAGTTTTGTTTTATGTTACATTTATATGCCATATAAAAACAATTAACAATATATTTTGTATTTGATTCTTTTGATTAGGAATGATCAAGGCAAAGATATGCATACACTCCTACATGAAAAGACTCTTTTACTGACTCTGCCTAATTAGGTGATGATGGTGATAAATGATCAAGGCAAAGATATGATCAAGACTCTTTTACTGACTATGCCTGATTAGGTGATGATGGTGATGAATTTTGATACTAGTGTGTGAAGCTCAATCAACATGGAGACGGATCAAAGAGAAAACACTTGCATCAAATGTTTTGTTATTAATTATTATGTATTTTGTCATTTGATATATAAATACAACATCATGTTTGAATTTGGATTTTGAATTGTTGTTAAATACTTAAATTATGTTAAGATTGTTGAATTTAAAATTTAAATCAGGTTGGACAGTAATGAAGTTGTTATTGTCTTATTGAAAAATAGAAATCTAAAAAAAAAATTGTTTTTCAAAAAATGTGATGATGTCATCATGATGTGTGATGATGTCACCGATCTAACCAACGGTCCAACCGGTTGGACCGATTGAACCATAACCCGACCATCAAAACGGGTTGCCCTCCGATCCGGTTTTTAAAACAATGTATAAAACATGTTAGTAGTAAACATTAGAGTTTCATACATCATACATGTGATTAAAAAGTCACTTATACAGAAAGGCGATTGGTTCTATACTTCTATGACATAACATTTTGGAATAGCAAATAGAAAAAATAGTCTTAATTTCCAAATATCTAATGCTCATGCCCTTCTTTTCTATCAGGAATCGGTCTGCTCACTGAATTTTATTTGAACTAAATCTTCTCTTGGCTATTAATATAAATATCATTGTTTTAAAACCTGGACTGGAGAGCAACCTGTTTTGCTGCCCGGGTCACGGTTCAACCGTTCCAACCGGTTGGACCAATGACATCAGCAACAATTTTTTTTTTTTTAAATTACACATTAATCCCTTAAATTTTAATATATTACAAAAATTCCCCTAAAAAGTTTATTAGTCCCTAAAATTTTTATTTATTTCAAAAATGCCCAAAAAATTACCAATTAATCCCTAATATTTTGACATATCTCCAAAACACCCCGATAAAATTACAAATTAACCCTTATAATTTTGAAATATTACAAAAACCCTCCTAAGACCTGAACCGAACTGGAGAAGCTGCCAGGTCCTGGTCGGACCCGCCGGTCCGGTTTTTAAAACAGAGATAAATATTCGGGGTGAAACAATCAAACATAAAGTACAAAAGCTCTTTTGTCTGCATGTTGAATAAAAACTTGACCTGCAAAAAAATTATAAATGATAGTGTCAAGTTTTTGTCAGTATAAAACAATCAGAATGAATATTCAAGTTACACAACTTACAGACTATCCTGATAATTCATCTCTTGATGCCACATTTTCACCATCAAGCATCTGATATTGCACATTGTGGCTTCCATTTTCAAGAGCTGGTATAGGAACGGGATCCTTATCACTGTTATAAGAGGCACGAAGCAACATAAGTATTGGTTGTTGCAGAACTAGTACTTTTATAACAGAGTTGAGTGTTTGCCGACATATTCAATGAAAGTTTTGCACCAAACTATAGATTAAGATTTTATTCAAGGTTTTTGTCTAAATTCAAAAGTTAAAAGATCACATGAACTATTAAGAGATCTGAACAAGTTAAAATTGCCAAGAATTAGAGGCTCACGTTGTTGAATAAATGACGAGTCCAACAACCACAATCGCAAAAGCAATATAGTATAACCAATCAACCTGCAATATGAGGATAGAATCTGGTTGAGTGTAATTTAAGGGTATCAAATCAAAAGCAAAATGGAGGAAACTACTTGTAGCACTAGCTTTTTGTGAAATCAATATACTCTTATATACCAGATGCTAATAATTTCGCTCCAAAACCAAAACAAAACCAAATATGAGAACAAAATAACATATCAAAATAGTCATGCAATTATATACCAAATTTATATGGATTGATAAAACTTTGCATACCTACTACACCAAAGGAAGTTACTAAGAAAACAAATAAATTGTGCAAGTTACTAAGCTCAAGTCTAATCCCAAAACCCAAACTCTATACCCTTGCATATTAACATAGGAGTACTTTACATGGATACGAATGCACATTTTAATGGACTTCAGATTTTTACACAACATAAAATTGTGCCAAAACTATTTTCAAGAGTAATGTTGAATAAATTAAAATTCAAACATGTCTAGATTAGAAGAAATTATGATCACTCACTAAAAGGTCTTTTTAGCATTTGGAGTTTTTAGATGAAATAATGATCAATTCTCGCTAAAAGGTCTAGATTCAATGTAAATGAATCTACTTGGCATCATTTTATAAGAACTCTGAAGAAACAAAGATTTTGTCATGGTGGTTGCTGATAAGTTCTCAAAATGGCTCATTTTCTTCCATGTAACAAAAGCTTAGATATTTTTCATGCGGCTAACTAGTATTTCTGGGAGACAGTGAAATTACAAGGCATCTTAAAACCATTGGAGAAAACTTGACACTAATCTTAATTTTAGTTTAACTAAACATCCTCAAATAGATGATCATATTGAAGTTGTTACTCAAATTTTGGAAAACTTTCTAAAGAGTTATGTGAGTGGAATATTCAATAATCAGATTTGATTATGTCTCAAACTTGAATATGCTTACAATTGTAATTCTAGTCAAATTGTTGGACATAATCCAGTTCAAGTTGTTTGCCCTTGAAATCCAATTTGTCCTTTGGACTCGGCTCCTCTTTCAACTATGCAACGTATTAGTTCAAATGTTGAAAAAATGAGCCAAGAGCATCAAGAAGTTGGATGAGCAAGTTCGTGAAAAAGATTCTCCAGTAAAAGGAGAAGCCAAAATTTTTTCAAACAAGCACAAAAGGCAGGTTAAATTTACAGAGGACCTAGTGTGCCAAACTTAAATCTTGTTTGATAGTCCATTCAAAGAACTGAAAAGCATTAGCAAGAATGCCTACAAAATTGAGTGTCTTGATAGCCACAATGTCTCAACAAATCTCAATGTTTATGATCTTAGTCCTTACCATGTTGAGAGCAGTATGCAAGACTCAAGATCGACTCTGTTTCAACCGGGGAAGCTTGCCATAGGAATTTTCCAATGCTTAGATATGAATGTGTAGTCAACTAGGCTTCAAATTCTTACACTGTACAATTGTGTAACAATGTTTTTTTCAAGGGTAATTTTATAATAAAATTAATATCAATGTGAAACGAATTAATATTCAAACCATATATCATTGGAAAGTTCTTTCAATCAACTTTCCAATGTATTTACAACGTTACATTTAGGGTATTCTAGAGTAGAGTTATGGCCACTTGTTTATGTGGGTCAAATTCATGATGAAGCTGCAAAAGACTTTAAATATTCATCTCTTTTATTGTTACTTTTGTTACCTTTTTAATTCATTAATGAGCCTTATAACTTGTACTTAGTTCCTGTTACAGATGTACATGACTTCCTAAATGATAGGGATCACATTAAAATCCTTGATTATAGGGATCACTACTATCCTAATTTAGATTGATCACCTACCTAGTTTAGAACACTACAAGTGTATATAAATATGTATCCTTTTAAGCTAATAATACAGTAGAGTGTATATTCATTACGTTTATTTTACAGTTCCGAGTCAAAGGGTCAAATATGTCAAATATCATTTTGACTTATATTTTAAATCAGAGTCAAAGATATCATTAATTTCAAAGCCTAGGAGATTGCTTACGCTGATAGGGTCGTGTCAAGTTCATTGTATGGTATTTTAGTGTTGTAAATCAAGAGAAGCAAATGATTATTAAAACAACAGAACTTCAGTTCTTAAAATTGATATTTTCTTTATAGTTTTTATCTCTTTGGTGGATTTCATTGTCTTATTTGTCTTGCTGAACTTTATTAAGCGGTGATATTCTATATCTTTCTCGGTGTTTTGCCTTAGGTGATGAGTTTTTCTTTTTGAACTTGCATTGTGATAGGCCTCCCATAAGTAAAGTCTATCAATATAAAGGGCATAAGGGCAGTAGGGTGATGGGTGTGTGAGGTGCATGTGTGCTAGTGGGAGTTGGTTGGGTAATATTAACGTGTAGGGGAATCAAGTTGTTAATAGAAGGAATATTTTAGTTGAGGGGATTACAATATAAAGGGAGGTGCGTTTAGGGAGAGGTTAAGCATATTTTTACAAAGGTCATTAAGGGAGGTCCCTAGCTTCTCGAACTGGTGGGAATTATCTGTTCTTAGCTTTGCTTAGTTGCTGAAACCAATTCTTGTTAACAATTCTCTTATTCAATATAATATTGTTTAATTCCATATTTGAGTTGTCCTTTCTTTTTCCTTTTTGGATTGTTTGTGGTTGGATTTGTTCTAATTTGACAGGGGTTCCCATCAAATTGGTATCAGAGCTTGGTTTGGGGGATGGTTAAATCGAAAGTGGAAAACAAAGTTGATGGATTGGAGAAGGAGATGGGAAACGTGGAGAAGGAAATGGGGAATGTGAGGGAAGAACTAGGAAGCATCAAGGGTTACCTCCTTACGCTTTGTGAATGGATGAGGTTGAAGGAGGAAAGGGATGCGAGCATGAGTCGTGATGAGGGAAAAACATCCAACATTGAGCACTCAAACAATGGTGACAGTGGGGTGGTTGATCAGACCAAAGGAGCCAAAAATTCGAAGGATGAGAGGAGGATTAAGAAACTAGAGCTACTAGTGTTTAATGGGGAAGATCCATACGGCTGGACTTTCAGGGCTGACCGATATTTTACGATGAACCATTATGAGGCTGAAGATAAGGTGGAATGTGCTGTCGTCTGTATGGAGGGTCACGCCTTGAACTGGTATCAATGGGTGGAGTCGAGAGTGTCAATCAGTTTGTGGGAAGCCTTAAAAGCTGCCGTGGTTGAGAGATTCGAGACATCCTTCAAAGCGTCAGCGTACAAAGCTCTGGTGGCTCTAAAGCAAACTAGTAGTTACAGAATACAAAGAAAGTTTTGAGGAGCATGCGGCACCCTTACGCAAGGTAGAAGAAGACCTCCTAATGGGGATCTTCATGAATGGGCCAAAAGAAGAAATAAGGGCTAAGATGCGTTTGACTCAGCCTATTTCACTGTTTGTGCTAATGAATTAGGCCCTTCGGGCGGAAGAAAAGAATTGGGTTTTAGAGAAGAATCGACCCAGGTTTTTCAAGGCCCAACATAACAGGTAGGATAATTATACTTGGGTCACCCCAAGTCCAAAACCCGTGCGCCAAATACACGGGTTCATTCTCTGTGAAATCCAGAGGTAGGTCAAAATTTTTTCCCAAATCGATTTCAAGACAAACGAGAACGACCCGTAGAAACAGCTACGCCTAGTTTTTGCGGTGAGAATTTCTGACAAATGACTGACACCAAGCTACAGCACAAGAGAGACAGAGGTCTGTGTTTTTGGTGCGACGAAAAATTTGGACCAAACCATAGATGTAAAAGCAAGTTGCTCTAGATTCTGTCGGTGATCGACAACGACGAGTTGGAAAAAGAAGCAACCAACCCTGAACCCATCACTGAATCTCCCGAAAAAGGTAACCCTCTCGCCTTATCAATGAATTCTATTGTGGGTATGACTACAAACAAAACTCTAAAACTTAGAGGTATGATTGGAATTGAGGTGATTGTTCTTGTGGATAGTGGAGCTTCCCACAACTTTATTTCGCACGATTTGCTGCGAAAGTTGGGACTGGAAGTTGAGAAGGGAAAGTCGTTTGGGGTTATGGTAGATAATGAGTTTATGGTCAGAGGAGAGGGCATTTGTAGCGAAGTGAGTTTGAGGATCCAGGAGGTCGAATTAAAGCAGGATTTCTTTCCATTTGATCTAGAGGGGTTGATGTGGTGTTAGATATTTCTTGGTTAAGCACCCTAGGGGATGTGTGCTCTAAATAGAAAAATCTGACAATGGCTTTTGTCAGTGAAGGGAAGAAGATAATTTTGCAAGGAGATCCCTCTCTAGTCAGGATAGTAGTCTCCCTTAAGGCTATGCTTAAGTCATTGCAAAGTGAGGACACTGGGTATGTGGTTGAGTTCTATTCCATAGAAAGTAAGGGAGAAGAAAAAGAGGAGCCATGGAACCGAGAGCTGCTGCTATAGTGGATAAATTTAGACACTTGTTCGAATAGCCTACCAAACTACCCCCTAAAAGACCTATTGACCATGCCATAGTTTTACAAGATGCCGCCAAACCTCCAAACATTCAACCCCACAAATACCCCTACTTCCAAAAGAATGAAATCGAGTGATTGGTTGGTGAGATACTGGTGGCAGGAATTATCCAACCAAGTACCAACCCTTTTGTCAGTCCTGTGTTGCTGGTAAAGAAGAAGAATGGCAACTGGCGTTTTTGTGTCGATTATCGGGCAATCAACAACCTCACCATACCAGACAAGTTTCCTATTCCCTCAATAGACAAACTTCTAGATGAGCTAATTAAGGCAACAATTTTTACTAAGCTAGATTTGAAATCAGGTTATCACCAGATTAGGGTGAGAGAGGAAGATGTTCCCAAAACAGCCTTTCGCACTCATTAGGGGCATTATGAGTTCTTGGTCATGCCATTTGGATTGACTAATGCCCCTCCTAGGACTGTTTTTGAGCCGAGCCGAGCCGCGCCGAGTTTTTGGCTAAACGAACTCGGCCCGTTAAAGGAGGAGGTGAGTTCGAGTTCGAGCCAAGCCGGACGAGCCGCTGATTTTCTAGCTCAGCTCAAACTCGTTAAAGGAGAAGTGGATTTTGAGCTTGGCTCGCGAGCCGGCTTAACGAGCTGATTTCGAGCCGACACGCCAGCCATTACAAAAATAGGCAATTTTTTGAAGCTAACTCAAGTACATATACACAAGTGCAATACATCCACTTTGCATTAGCAATATAGAAAAAACTAGGCAAAGTTATGTCTCGAAGCCATCAAAATTGACCCAGATTAATCAGTCACATGATGCATCTTCCTAATCGTTTCATGCAAAGGCTTTCATTCAGATAAAAAAAAAAAACTTACTAAAAGTTGGAATCAAAAGGCGTCGGCAATGAGAATGACAATAGGAATAATGGGCAATACCAACACGAGCGCAACGGCGAGAATAAGGTGATGACAACAATGACTAGACGACAATGACAACAATATAAAGGCGACAACAGTGGGTGATGGCGACAACGTGGTGTTGGGCATGACGACAGCCTAGCGGTGGATTGGTTGATTTTTCCTTTTTCACTTTTAGGGATTTACACTAAATGGGGAAAGAGGTCGTGTTTTTGCAAATTTTTACAAGAGGGGATTAGTCATTTTTTTTTAAATATTAATGCAAATTACAATTTAATCCCCCATAGTTTAAAAAACCCTCATAGTCAACCCTATTTTTTTAAGCCAGTTTCGGCTTGCAAGCCGTTCGAGCTAAGCCAAGCGTTGATCGAACTCAGCTCGCAATTTGTACACAAATCGAACTGGCAGCTAAGTCGAGCTCTAAACAAACTTGACTCGAGCCGAGTCGAGCCGGCTCGCAAACCACTCGATTCGTTTACCAATCATACCCCTTCCACCTTTCAACCTTTAATGAATACCATATTCAAACCAGTCTTAAGGAAGTTCATATTGGTTTTTTTCGATGATATACTCATTTACAGCCCTGATTTAGATACTCACCTTCACCATATGAGACAAGCCTTCCCAATCCTTACTGAAAATGAGTTGGTAGTTAATTACAAGAAATGTATGTTTGCACAATAGAAATTGGAGTACTTGGGCCACTTAATTTCATCTAATGGGGTAGAGGTTGATCCTCAGAAGATTGACTCTATGTTGTCATGGCCAGTTCCATGCACCATCAAAGGGTTAAAGGGATTCTTGGGGCTAACAGGCTACTACATGTGTTTTGTGAAGAATTACGGGTTAATAGCTCAACCTTTGACACAACTGCTTCAAAAGGATTGTTTTGAATGGAATGACCAAGCACATCAAGCTTTTGTGGTACTTAAAACAGCAATGACATCAGTACCTGTTCTAGTAGTCCCGAACTTTAACCTACCATTCGAAGTTTACACCGATGCATCAAGGCAGGGTATGGGAGCTATCCTAGTCCAAAATCTATGCCTACTTGCCTTCCTTAGTAAAGCTTTCTCCTGTCAGTCACGACAAAAATCAATGTATGAGAGAGAATTTACGGCGATCGTGTTTGCAGTCCACAAATGGAGCCACTACCTTATCGGGTGTAAATTCATTATTAAAATAGACTAGCGAAGTCTGCAGTTTCTGACAGATTAAAGAGTGAAGACACCAGAGCAACAAAAGTGGATTTCTAAGCTCCTGGGCTTCTCCTTTGAAATCCATTATCAAACTGGTAACTCTAACCAAGTTGCTGACACCCTATCCAGAAGAGAAAAAGGGACTGAGATGGCTACCATTTCTATGGTGAAATTTTCAAAGTTTGATGAACTAGCTTAAGAAGCACAACAGGATCTCAAGCTTCAAACCATCATCTAAGACCTACTTTTTGATCCAACCAGTCGACCCTAGTATTACCTTCGCCAAGGTTGCCTCCTCAACAAAAACCGGTTAGTATTACCGAAATCTTCTAAATTCATTCCTAAGTTATTAGAAGAACTCCACTGCAGTCCAGAGGGAAGGCATTCAAGCTTTTTCAGAACCTATAAAAGGGTAATTAATATAGTGTTTTGGGAAGGAATTAAGAAGGATGTACAAGAGTATGTGTAGAAGTGCTCCATTTGTCAGTTGAATAAGCATTCTGCTTTAAGACCAGCAGGTCTCCTCTAGCCATTACCCATTCCTACACAGGTGTTTGAGGATTTTAGTATGGATTTCATTGGAGGGTTACCCAAAGCTAGAGGGCAGGACACTATCATGGTGGTGGTGGATAGACTCACAAAATATAGTCATTTCATGTCCTTGTGTCACCCCTACAGTGCTAAGGATGTGGCTGTTGTGTTTATTTCAGACATTGTGAAGCTTCATGGTTTTCCACGGTCGATTGTATTGGACAGGGATAGGGTGTTTATCAGTCACTTTTGGCAAGAACTTTTCAAGGCAACAGGCACCACATTGAAGTTCAATTCTGCATATCACCCTCAAACTGATGGCCAGACGAAGGTGGTCAATCGGTGTTTGGAAGCTTACTTACAGTGTTTTTGTAGCACTCAACCCAAGCAATGGCCTCAGTGGCTGGCCTGGGCAGAATTCTGGTACAACACCACTTACCATAGCTCAACCAAAATGACACCTTTCAAAGCTTTAAATGGAAGAGATCCACCCACTCTACTCAATTTTACAGACTGTCCATCATTGGTTAAAGAGGTAAACCAGCAAATGGCAAGAGCAAAATTCCATTTTGGATGAGCTGAAGCATAACTTGACTGTCGCCTAGGGGCACATGAAGGAAAACGCTGACCTACACCAACAAGATGTCACTTTTCATCTAGGGGATCAGGTGTTTTTGAAGCTCCAACCGAATTGGTTTAAGCCCTTGGCCAAAAAACTAAATGAAAATGAGTCCTAGATTTTATGGTCCTTTTACTATATTGGAGAGGATTGGATAGGTTGCCTACAAACTGGAGTTACCACCTACGGCTAAGATTCATCCAGTTTTTGACGTATCTCAGCTCAAGCATCCAACCCCTTCCATCTTTTATAACCAAGGACCTAGAACTCATTGTTCAACTAGAATCAGTGTTGACAGTCTGCAATTTATTAGATGGCTGTAAGGAGGTCCTCATTAAATGAAAAGACTTAGCTCCCTTTGAGGCTTCTTGGGAAGCTTACAAAATCATCAACCTGCAGTTCCCTCATTTCCACCTTGAGGAAAGGTGGCTCTTCAAGAGGGGGGGGGGGGGGGGGGGGGGGGGGGGGGGGGGG